>NC_141759.1:31084466-31089466 GCF_982258835.1 Parasteatoda tepidariorum
ATTTTTGCTGCTACTGCTACTTCTCTAGCCATTTTTCAACAATATTTAATCATCTAAATTATTTTTTATGTTTGTGGAACTAAACATTGTACTTTTTTTTATGTGAATTTATTTTTTGTTCACGCTTGAAGCCCGGCTAGCTCAGTCGGTAGAGCACGAGACTCTTAATCTCGGGGTCGTGGGTTCGAGCCCCACGTTGGGCGCTATTGTTTTTTTATTATTTAGGATGCTTTTTAAATATATGAATCTCTGTATACTTCTCTTCTGGATATAAAATACTACAAGTCTAAATTAAAGACAGCATTAAATTTTTGCTGCTACTGCTACTTAATCTCTAGCCATTTTTCAACAATATTTAATCATCTAAATTATTTTTTATGTTTGTGGAACTAAACATTGTACTTTTTTTATGTGAATTTATTTTTTGATCACGCTTGAAGCCAGGCTAGCTCAGTCGGTAGAGCACGAGACTCTTAATCTCGGGGTCGTGGGTTCGAGCCCCACGTTGGGCGCTATAGTTTTATTATTATTTAGGATGCTTTTTAAATATATGAATCTCTGTAAACTTCTCTTCTGGATATAAAATACTACAAGCCTAAATTAAAGACTGCATTAAATTTTTGCTGCTACTGCTACTTAATCTCTAGAAATTTTTCAACAATATTTAATCATCTAAATTATTTTTTATGTTTGTGGAACTAAACATTATACTTTTTTTATGTGAATTTATTTTTTGTTCACGCTTGAAGCCCGGCTAGCTCAGTCGGTAGAGCACGAGACTCTTAATCTCGGGGTCGTGGGTTCGAGCCCCACATTGGGCGCTATAGTTTTTTTATTATTTGGGATGCTTTTTAAATATATGAATCTCTGTATACTTCTCTTCTGGATATAAAATACTACAAGCCTAAATTAAAGACTGCATTAAATTTTTGCTGCTACTGCTACTTAATCTCTAGCCATTTTTCAACAATATTTAATCATCTAAATTATTTTTTATGTTTGTGGAACTAAACATTGTACTTTTTTTATGAGAATTTATTTTTTGTTCACGCTTGAAGCCCGGCTAGCTCAGTCGGTAGAGCACGAAACTCTTAATCTCGGGGTCGTGGGTTCGAGCCCCACGTTGGGCGCTATAGTTTTTTTATCATTTAGGATGCTTTTTAAATATATGAATCTCTGTATAGTTCTCTTCTGGATATAAAATACTGCAAGCCTAAATTAAAGACAGCATTAAATTTTTGCTGCTACTGCTACCTAATCTCTAGCCATTTTTCAACAACATTTAATCATCTAAATTTTTTTTTATGTTTGTGGAACTAAACATTGTACTTTTTTTATGTGAATTTATTTTTTGTTCACGCTTGAAGCCCGGCTAGCTCAGTCGGTAGAGCACGAGACTCTTAATCTCGGGGTCGTGGGTTCGAGCCCCACGTTGGGCGCTATAGTTTTTTTATTATTTTGAATGCTTTTTAAATATATGAATCTCTGTATACTTCTCTTCTGGATATAAAATACTACAAGTCTAAATTAAAGACTGCATAAAATTTTTGCTGCTACTGTTACTTAATCTCTAGCCATTTTTCAACAATATTTAATCATCTAAATTATTTTTCATGTTTGTGGAACTAAACATTGTACTTTTTTTATGAGAATTTATATTTTGTTCACGCTTGAAGAACGGCTAGCTCAGTCGGTAGAGCACGAGACTCTTAATCTCGGGGTCGTGGGTTCGAGCCCCTCGTTGGGCGCTATAGTTTTTTTATCATTTAGGATGTTTTTTAAATATATGAATCTCTGTATACTTCTCTTCTGGATATATAATACTACAAGCCTAAATTAAAGACTGCATTAAATTTTTGCTGCTACTGCTACTTCTCTAGCCATTGTTCAACAATATTTAATCATCTAAATTATTTTTTATGTTTGTGGAACTAAACATTGTACTTTTTTTATGTGAATTTATTTTTTGTTCACGCTTGAAGCCCGGCTAGCTCAGTCGGTAGAGCACGAGACTCTTAATCTCGGGGTCGTGGGTTCGAGCCCCACGTTGGGCGATATTGTTTTTTTATTATTTAGGATGCTTTTTAAATATATGAATCTCTGTATACTTCTCTTCTGGATATAAAATACTACAAGCCTAAATTAAAGACTGCATTAAATTTTTGCAGCTACTGCTACTTAATCTCTAGCCATTTTTCAACAATATTTAATCATCAAAATTATTTTTTATGTTTGTGGAACTAAACATTGTACTTTTTTTATGAGAATTTATTTTTTGTTCACGCTTGAAGCCCGGCTAGCTCAGTCGGTAGAGCACGAGACTCTTAATCTCAGGGGTCGTGGGTTCGAGCCCCACGTTGGGCGCTATAGTTTTTTTATCATTTAGGATGCTTTTTAAATATATGAATCTCTGTATACTTCTCTTCTGGATATAAAATACTACAAGCGTAAATTAAAGACTGCATTAAATTTTTGCTGCTACTGCTACTTCTCTAGCCATTTTTCAACAATATTTAATCATCTAAATTATTTTTTATGTTTGTGGAACTAAACATTGTACTTTTTTTTATGTGAATTTATTTTTTGTTCACGCTTGAAGCCCGGCTAGCTCAGTCGGTAGAGCACGAGACTCTTAAACTCGGGGTCGTGGGTTCGAGCCCCACGTTGGGCGCTATTGTTTTTTTATTATTTAGGATGCTTTTTAAATATATGAATCTCTGTATACTTCTCTTCTGGATATAAAATACTACAAGCCTAAATTAAAGACTGCATTAAATTTTTGCTGCTACTGCTACTTAATCTCTAGCCATTTTTCAACAATATTTAATCATCTAAATTATTTTTTATGTTTGTGGAACTAAACATTGTACTTTTTTTATGAGAATTTATTTTTTGTTCACGCTTGAAGCCCGGCTAGCTCAGGCGGTAGAGCCCGAGACTCTTAATCTCGGGGTCGTGGGTTCGAGCCCCACGTTGGGCGCTATAGTTTTTTTATTATTTAGGATGCTTTTTAAATATATGAATCTCTGTATACTTCTCTTCTGGGTATAAAATACTACAAGCCTAAATTAAAGACAGCATTAAATTTTTGCTGCTACTGCTACTTAATCTCTAGCCATTTTTCAACAATATTTAATCATCTAAATTATTTTTTATGTTTGTGGAACTAAACATTGTACTTTTTTTATGTGAATTTATTTCTGATCACGCTTGAAGCCCTTCTAGCTCAGTCGGTAGAGCACGAGACTCTTAATCTCGGGGTCGTGGGTTCGAGCCCCACGTTGGGCGCTATAGTTTTTTTATTATTTTGAATGCTTTTTAAATATATGAATCTCTGTATACTTTACTTCTGGATATAAAATACTACAAGCCTAAATTAAAGACTGCATAAAATTTTTGCTGCTACTGTTACTTAATCTCTAGCCATTTTTCAACAATATTTAATCATCTAAATTATTTTTCATGTTTGTGGAACTAAACATTGTACTTTTTTTATGAGAATTTATATTTTGTTCACGCTTGAAGAACGGCTAGCTCAGTCGGTAGAGCACGAGACTCTTAATCTCGGGGTCGTGGGTTCGAGCCCCACGTTGGGCGCTATAGTTTTTTTTATCATTTAGGATGCTTTTTAAATATATGAATCTCTGTATACTTCTCTTCTGGATATAAAATACTACAAGCCTAAATTAAAGACTGCATTAAATTTTTGCTGCTACTGCTACTTCTCTAGCCATTTTTCAACAATATTTAATCATCTAAATTATTTTTTATGTTTGTGGAACTAAACATTGTACTTTTTTTTATGTGAATTTATTTTTGATCACGCTTGAAGCCCGGCTAGCTCAGTCGGTAGAGCACGAGACTCTTAATCTCGGGGTCGTGGGTTCGAGCCCCACGTTGGGCGCTATAGTTTTATTATTATTTAGGATGCGTTTTAAATATATGAATCTCTGTATACTTCTCTTCTGGATATAAAATACTACAAGCCTAAATTAAAGACTGCATTAAATTTTTGCTGCTACTGCTACTTAATCTCTAGAAATTTTTCAACAATATTTAATCATCTAAATTATTTTTTATGTTTGTGGAACTAAACATTGTACTTTTTTTATGTGAATTTATTTTTTGTTCACGCTTGAAGCCCGGCTAGCTCAGTCGGTAGAGCACGAGACTCTTAATCTCGGGGTCGTGGGTTCGAGCCACACGTTGGGCGCTATAATTTTTTTATTATTTGGGATGCTTTTTAAATATATGAATCTCTGTATACTTCTCTTCTGGATATAAAATACTACAAGCCTAAATTAAAGACTGCATTAAATTTTTGCTGCTACTGCTACTTAATCTCTAGCCATTTTTCAACAATATTTAATCATCTAAATTATTTTTTATGTTTGTGGAACTAAACATTGTACTTTTTTTATGAGAATTTATTTTTTGTTCACGCTTGAAGCCCGGCTAGCTCAGTCGGTAGAGCACGTGACTCTTAATCTCGGGGTCGTGGGTTCGATCCCCACGTTGGGCGCTATAGTTTTATTATTTAGGATGCTTTTTAAATATATGAATCTCTGTATACTTCTCTTCTGGATATGAAATACTACAAGCCTAAATTAAAGACTGCATTAAATTTTTGCTGCTGCTGCTGCTACTTAATCTCTAGCCATTTTTCAACAATATTTAATCATCTAAATTATTTTTTATGTTTGTGGAACTAACCATTGTACTTTTTTTATGTGAATTTATTTTTTGTTCACGCTTGAAGCCCGGCTAGCTCAGTCGGTAGAGCACGAGACTCTTAATCTCGGGGTCGTGGATTCGAGCCCCACGTTGGGCGCTATAGTTTTTTTATTATTTGGGATGCTTTTTAAATATATGCTTCTCTGTATACTTCTCTTCTGGAAATAAAATACTACAAGCCTAAATTAAAAACTGCATAAAATTTTTGCTGCTACTGTTACTTAATCTCTAGCCATTTTTCAACAATATTTAATCATCTAAATTAT
>NC_141759.1:31096966-31111966 GCF_982258835.1 Parasteatoda tepidariorum
GAGCACGAGACTCTTAATATCGGGGTCGTGGTTTCGAGCCCCACGTTGGGCGCTATAGTTTTTTTATCATTTAGGATGCTTTTTAAATATATGAATCTCTGTATACTTCTCTTCTGGATATAAAATACTACAAGCCTAAATTAAAGACTGCGTTAAATTTTTGCTGCTACTGCTACTTCTCTAGCCATTTTTCAACAATATTTAATCATCTAAATTATTTTTTATGTTTGTGGAACTAAACATTGTACTTTTTTTTATGTGAATTTATTTTTTGTTCACGCTTGAAGCCCGGCTAGCTCAGTCGGTAGAGCACGAGACTCTTAATCTCTGGGTCGTGGGTTCGAGCCCCACGTTGGGCGCTATTGTTTTTTTATTATTTAGGATGCTTTTTAAATATATGAATCTCTGTATACTTCTCTTCTGGATATAAAATACTACAAGCCTAAATTAAAGACTGCATTAAATTTTTGCTGCTACTGCTACTTAATCTCTAGAAATTTTTCAACAATATTTAATCATCTAAATTATTTTTTATGTTTGTGGAACTAAACATTGTACTTTTTTTATGTGAATTTATTTTTTGTTCACGCTTGAAGCCCGGCTAGCTCAGTCGGTAGAGCACGAGACTCTTAATGTCGGGGTCGTGGGTTCGAGCCCCACGTTGGGCGCTATAGTTTTTTTATTATTTGGGATGCTTTTTAAATATATGAATCTCTGTATACTTTTCTTCTGGAAATAAAATACTACAAGCCTAAATTAAAAACTGCATAAAATTTTTGCTGCTACTGTTACTTAATCTCTAGCCATTTTTCAACAATATTTAATCATCTAAATTATTTTTTATGTTTGTGGAACTAAACATTGTACTTTTTTTTATGAGAATTTATATTTTGTTCACGCCTGAAAAACGGCTAGCTCTGTCGGTAGAGCACGAGACTCTTAATATCGGGGTCGTGGTTTCGAGCCCCACGTTGGGCGCTATAGTTTTTTTATCATTTAGGATGCTTTTTAAATATATGAATCTCTGTATACTTCTCTTCTGGATATAAAATACTACAAGCCTAAATTAAAGACTGCGTTAAATTTTTGCTGCTACTGCTACTTCTCTAGCCATTTTTCAACAATATTTAATCATCTAAATTATTTTTTATGTTTGTGGAACTAAACATTGTACTTTTTTTTATGTGAATTTATTTTTTGTTCACGCTTGAAGCCCGGCTAGCTCGGTCGGTAGAGCACGAGACTCTTAATCTCGGGGTCGTGGGTTCGAGCCCCACGTTGGGCGCTATTGTTTTTTTATTATTTAGGATGCTTTTTAAATATATGAATCTCTGTATACTTCTCTTCTGGATATAAAATACTACAAGCCTAAATTAAAGACTGCATTAAATTTTTGCTGCTACTGCTACTTAATCTCTAGAAATTTTTCAACAATATTTAATCATCTAAATTATTTTTTATGTTTGTGGAACTAAACATTGTACTTTTTTTATGTGAATTTATTTTTTGTTCACGCTTGAAGCCCGGCTAGCTCAGTCGGTAGAGCACGAGACTCTTAATCTCGGGGTCGTGGGTTCGAGCCACACGTTGGGCGCTATAATTTTTTTATTATTTGGGATGCTTTTTAAATATATGAATCTCTGTATACTTCTCTTCTGGATATAAAATACTACAAGCCTAAATTAAAGACTGCATTAAATTTTTGCTGCTACTGCTACTTAATCTCTAGCCATTTTTCAACAATATTTAATCATCTAAATTATTTTTTATGTTTGTGGAACTAAACATTGTACTTTTTTTATGAGAATTTATTTTTTGTTCACGCTTGAAGCCCGGCTAGCTCAGTCGGTAGAGCACGTGACTCTTAATCTCGGGGTCGTGGGTTCGAGCCCCACGTTGGGCGCTATAGTTTTATTATTTAGGATGCTTTTTAAATATATGAATCTCTGTATACTTCTCTTCTGGATATGAAATACTACAAGCCTAAATAAAAGACTGCATTAAATTTTTGCTGCTGCTGCTGCTACTTAATCTCTAGCCATTTTTCAACAATATTTAATCATCTAAATTATTTTTTATGTTTGTGGAACTAACCATTGTACTTTTTTTATGTGAATTTATTTTTTGTTCACGCTTGAAGCCCGGCTAGCTCTGTCGGTAGAGCACGAGACTCTTAATCTCGGGGTCGTGGGTTCGAGCCCCACGTTGGGCGCTATAGTTTTTTTATTATTTGGGATGCCTTTTAAATATATGAATCTCTGTATATTTCTCTTCTGGAAATAAAATACTACAAGCCTAAATTAAAAACTGCATAAAATTTTTGCTGCTACTGTTACTTAATCTCTAGCCATTTTTCAACAATATTTAATCATCTAAATTATTTTTTATGTTTGTGGAACTAAACATTGTACTTTTTTTTATGAGAATTTATATTTTGTTCACGCCTGAAAAACGGCTAGCTCTGTCGGTAGAGCACGAGACTCTTAATCTCGGGGTCGTGGTTTCGAGCCCCACGTTGGGCGCTATAGTTTTTTTATCATTTAGGATGCTTTTTAAATATATGAATCTCTGTATACTTCTCTTCTGGATATAAAATACTACAAGCCTAAATTAAAGACTGCATTAAATTTTTGCTGCTACTGCTACTTCTCTAGCCATTTTTCAACAATATTTAATCATCTAAATTATTTTTTATGTTTGTGGAACTAAACATTGTACTTTTTTTTATGTGAATTTATTTTTTGTTCACGCTTGAAGCCCGGCTAGCTCAGTCGGTAGAGCACGAGACTCTTAATCTCGGGGACGTGGGTTCGAGCCCCACGTTGGGCGCTATTGTTTTTTTATCATTTAGGATGCTTTTTAAATATATGAATCTCTGTATACTTCTCTTCTGGATATAAAATACTACAAGCCTAAATTAAAGACTGCATTAAATTTTTGCTGCTACTGCTACTTCTCTAGCCATTTTCAACAATATTTAATCATCTAAATTATTTTTTATGTTTGTGGAACTAAACATTGTACTTTTTTTTATGTGAATTTATTTTTTGTTCACGCTTGAAGCCCGGCTAGCTCAGTCGGTAGAGCACGAGACTCTTAATCTCGGGGTCGTGGGTTCGAGCCCCACGTTGGGCGCTATTGTTTTTTTATTATTTAGGATGCTTTTTAAATATATGAATCTCTGTATACTTCTCTTCTGGATATAAAATACTACAAGTCTAAGTTAAAGACAGCATTAAATTTTTGCTGCTACTGCTACTTAATCTCTAGCCATTTTTCAACAATATTTAATCATCTAAATTATTTTTTATGTTTGTGGAACTAAACATTGTACTTTTTTTATGTGAATTTATTTTTTGCTCACGCTTGAAGCCAGGCTAGCTCAGTCGGTAGAGCACGAGACTCTTAATCTCGGGGTCGAGGGTTCGAGCCCCATGTTGGGCGCTATAGTTTTATTATTATTTAGGATGCTTTTTAAATATATGAATCTCTGTATACTTCTCTTCTGGATATAAAATACTACATGCCTAAATTAAAGACTGCATTAAATTTTTGCTGCTACTGCTACTTAATCTCTGGAAATTTTTCAACAATATTTAATCATCTAAATTATTTTTTATGTTTGTGGAACTAAACATTGTAATTTTTTTAATGTGAATTTATGTTTTGTTCACGCTTGAAGCCCGGCTAGCTCAGTCGGTAGAGCACGAGACTCTTAATCTCGGGGTCCTGGGTTCGAGCCCCACATTGGGCGCTATAGTTTTTTTATTATTTGGGATGCTTTTTAAATATATGAATCTCTGTATACTTCTCTTCTGGATATAAAATACTACAAGCCTAAATTAAAGACTGCATTAAATTTTTGCTGCTACTGCTACTTAATCTCTAGCCATTTTTCAACAATATTTGATCATCTAAATTATTTTTTATGTTTGTGGAACTAAACATTATACTTTTTTTATGAGAATTTATTTTTTGTTCACGCTTGAAGCCCGGCTAGCTCAGTCGGTAGAGCACGAAACTCTTAATCTCGGGGTCGTGGGTTCGAGCCCCACGTTGGGCGCTATAGTTTTTTTATCATTTAGGATGCTTTTTAAATATATGAATCTCTGTATACTTCTCTTCTGGATATAAAATACTGCAAGCCTAAATTAAAGACAGCATTAAATTTTTGCTGCTACTGCTACCTAATCTCTAGCCATTTTTCAACAACATTTAATCATCTAAATTTTTTTTTATGTTTGTGGAACTAAACATTGTACTTTTTTTATGTGAATTTATTTTTTGTTCACGCTTGAAGCCCGGCTAGCTCAGTCGGTAGAGCACGAGACTCTTAATCTCGATTTCGTGGGGTCGAGCCCCACATTGGGCGCTATAGTTTTTTTATTATTTGGGATGCTTTTTAAATATATGAATCTCTGTATACTTCTCTTCTGGATATAAAATACTACAAGCCTAAATTAAAGACTGCTTTAAATTTTTGCTGCTACTGCTACTTAATCTCTAGCCATTTTTCAACAATATTTAATCATCTAAATTATTTTTTAAGTTTGTGGAACTAAACATTGTACTTTTTTTATGAGAATTTATTTTTTGTTCACCCTTGAAGCCCGGCTAGCTCAGTCGGTAGAGCACGTGACTCTTAATCTCGGGGTCGTGGGTTCGAGCCCCACGTTGGGCGCTATAGTTTTATTATTTAGGATGCTTTTTAAATATATGAATCTCTGTATACTTCTCTTCTGGATATGAAATACTACAAGCATAAATTAAAGACTGCATTAAATTTTTGCTGCTACTGCTACTTAATCTCTAGCAATTTTTCAACAATATTTAATCATCTAAATTATTTTTTATGTTTGTGGAACTAAACATTGTACTTTTTTTTATGAGAATTTATATTTTGTTCACGCCTGAAAAACGGCTAGCTCTGTCGGTAGAGCACGAGACTCTTAATCTCGGGGTCGTGGTTTCGAGCCCCACGTTGGGCGCTATAGTTTTTTTATCATTTAGGATGCTTTTTAAATATATGAATCTCTGTATACTTCTCTTCTGGATATAAAATACTACAAGCCTAAATTAAAGACTGCATTAAATTTTTGCTGCTACTGCTACTTCTCTAGCCATTTTTCAACAATATTTAATCATCTAAATTATTTTTTATGTTTGTGGAACTAAACATTGTACTTTTTTTTATGTGAATTTATTTTTTGTTCACGCTTGAAGCCCGGCTAGCTCAGTCGGTAGAGCACGAGACTCTTAATCTCGGGGTCGTGGGTTCGAGCCCCACGTTGGGCGCTATTGTTTTTTTATTATTTAGGATGCTTTTTAAATATATGAATCTCTGTATACTTCTCTTCTGGATATAAAATACTACAAGCCTAAATTAAAGACTGCATTAAATTTTTGCTGCTACTGCTACTTAATCTCTAGCCATTTTTCAACAACATTTAATCATCTAAATTTTTTTTTATGTTTGTGGAACTAAACATTGTACTTTTTTTATGTGAATTTATTTTTTGTTCACGCTTGAAGCCCGGCTAGCTCAGTCGGTAGAGCACGAGACTCTTAATCTCGGGGTTGTGGGTTCGAGCCCCACGTTGGGCGCTATAGTTTTTTTATTATTTTGAATGCTTTTTAAATATATGAATCTCTGTATACTTCTCTTCTGGATATATAATACTACAAGCCTAAATTAAAGACTGCATAAAATTTTTGCTGCTACTGTTACTTAATCTCTAGCCATTTTTCAACAACATTTAATCATCTAAATTTTTTTTTATGTTTGTGGAACTAAACATTGTACTTTTTTTATGTGAATTTATTTTTTGTTCACGCTTGAAGCCCGGCTAGCTCAGTCGGTAGAGCACGAGACTCTTAATCTCGATTTCGTGGGGTCGAGCCCCACATTGGGCGCTATAGTTTTTTTATTATTTGGGATGCTTTTTAAATATATGAATCTCTGTATACTTCTCTTCTGGATATAAAATACTACAAGCCTAAATTAAAGACTGCTTTAAATTTTTGCTGCTACTGCTACTTAATCTCTAGCCATTTTTCAACAATATTTAATCATCTAAATTATTTTTTAAGTTTGTGGAACTAAACATTGTACTTTTTTTATGTGAATTTATTTTTTGTTCACGCTTGAAGCCCGGCTAGCTCAGTCGGTAGAGCACGAGACTCTTAATGTCGGGGTCGTGGGTTCGAGCCCCACGTTGGGCGCTATAGTTTTTTTATTATTTGGGATGCTTTTTAAATATATGAATCTCTGTATACTTCTCTTCTGGAAATAAAATACTACAAGCCTAAATTAAAAACTGCATAAAATTTTTGCTGCTACTGTTACTTAATCTCTAGCCATTTTTCAACAATATTTAATCATCTAAATTATTTTTTATGTTTGTGGAACTAAACATTGTACTTTTTTTTATGAGAATTTATATTTTGTTCACGCCTGAAAAACGGCTAGCTCTGTCGGTAGAGCACGAGACTCTTAATATCGGGGTCGTGGTTTCGAGCCCCACGTTGGGCGCTATAGTTTTTTTATCATTTAGGATGCTTTTTAAATATATGAATCTCTGTATACTTCTCTTCTGGATATAAAATACTACAAGCCTAAATTAAAGACTGCGTTAAATTTTTGCTGCTACTGCTACTTCTCTAGCCATTTTTCAACAATATTTAATCATCTAAATTATTTTTTATGTTTGTGGAACTAAACATTGTACTTTTTTTTATGTGAATTTATTTTTTGTTCACGCTTGCAGCCCGGCTAGCTCAGTCGCTAGAGCACGAGACTCTTAATCTCGGGGTCGTGGGTTCGAGCCCCACGTTGGGCGCTATTGTTTTTTTATTATTTAGGATGCTTTTTAAATATATGAATCTCTGTATACTTCTCTTCTGGATATAAAATACTACAAGCCTAAATTAAAGACTGCATTAAATTTTTGCTGCTACTGCTACTTAATCTCTAGAAATTTTTCAACAATATTTAATCATCTAAATTATTTTTTATGTTTGTGGAACTAAACATTGTACTTTTTTTATGTGAATTTATTTTTTGTTCACGCTTGAAGCCCGGCTAGCTCAGTCGGTAGAGCACGAGACTCTTAATCTCGGGGTCGTGGGTTCGAGCCACACGTTGGGCGCTATAATTTTTTTATTATTTGGGATGCTTTTTAAATATATGAATCTCTGTATACTTCTCTTCTGGATATAAAATACTACAAGCCTAAATTAAAGACTGCATTAAATTTTTGCTGCTACTGCTACTTAATCTCTAGCCATTTTTCAACAATATTTAATCATCTAAATTATTTTTTATGTTTGTGGAACTAAACATTGTACTTTTTTTATGAGAATTTATTTTTTGTTCACGCTTGAAGCCCGGCTAGCTCAGTCGGTAGAGCACGTGACTCTTAATCTCGGGGTCGTGGGTTCGAGCCCCACGTTGGGCGCTATAGTTTTATTATTTAGGATGCTTTTTAAATATATGAATTTCTGTATACTTCTCTTCTGGATATGAAATACTACAAGCCTAAATTAAAGACTGCATTAAATTTTTGCTGCTGCTGCTGCTACTTAATCTCTAGCCATTTTTCAACAATATTTAATCATCTAAATTATTTTTTATGTTTGTGGAACTAACCATTGTACTTTTTTTATGTGAATTTATTTTTTGTTCACGCTTGAAGCCCGGCTAGCTCAGTCGGTAGAGCACGAGACTCTTAATCTCGGGGTCGTGGGTTCGAGCCCCACGTTGGGCGCTATAGTTTTTTTATTATTTGGGATGCTTTTTAAATATATGAATCTCTGTATATTTCTCTTCTGGAAATAAAATACTACAAGCCTAAATTAAAAACTGCATAAAATTTTTGCTGCTACTGTTACTTAATCTCTAGCCATTTTTCAACAATATTTAATCATCTAAATTATTTTTTATGTTTGTGGAACTAAACATTGTACTTTTTTTTATGAGAATTTATATTTTGTTCACGCCTGAAAAACGGCTAGCTCTGTCGGTAGAGCACGAGACTCTTAATCTCGGGGTCGTGGTTTCGAGCCCCACGTTGGGCGCTATAGTTTTTTTATCATTTAGGATGCTTTTTAAATATATGAATCTCTGTATACTTCTCTTCTGGATATAAAATACTACAAGCCTAAATTAAAGACTGCATTAAATTTTTGCTGCTACTGCTACTTCTCTAGCCATTTTTCAACAATATTTAATCATCTAAATTATTTTTTATGTTTGTGGAACTAAACATTGTACTTTTTTTTATGTGAATTTATTTTTTGTTCACGCTTGAAGCCCGGCTAGCTCAGTCGGTAGAGCACGAGACTCTTAATCTCGGGGACGTGGGTTCGAGCCCCACGTTGGGCGCTATTGTTTTTTTATTATTTAGGATGCTTTTTAAATATATGAATCTCTGTATACTTCTCTTCTGGATATAAAATACTACAAGCCTAAATTAAAGACTGCATTAAATTTTTGCTGCTACTGCTACTTAATCTCTAGCCATTTTTCAACAATATTGAATCATCTAAATTATTTTTTATGTTTGTGGAACTAAACATTGTTCTTTTTTTATGAGAATTTATTTTTTGTTCACGCTTGAAGCCCGGCTAGCTCAGTCGGTAGAGCACGAGACTCTTAATCTCAGGGGTCGTGGGTTCGAGCCCTACGTTGGGCGCTATAGTTTTTTTATCATTTAGGATGCTTTTTAAATATATGAATCTCTGTATACTTCTCTTCTGGATATAAAATACTACAAGCCTAAATTAAAGACTGCATTAAATTTTTGCTGCTACTGCTACTTCTCTAGCCATTTTCAACAATATTTAATCATCTAAATTATTTTTTATGTTTGTGGAACTAAACATTGTACTTTTTTTTATGTGAATTTATTTTTTGTTCACGCTTGAAGCCCGGCTAGCTCAGTCGGTAGAGCACGAGACTCTTAATCTCGGGGTCGAGGGTTCGAGCCCCACGTTGGGCGCTATTGTTTTTTTATTATTTAGGATGCTTTTTAAATATATGAATCTCTGTATACTTCTCTTCTGGATATAAAATACTACAAGTCTAAGTTAAAGACAGCATTAAATTTTTGCTGCTACTGCTACTTAATCTCTAGCCATTTTTCAACAATATTTAATCATCTAAATTATTTTTTATGTTTGTGGAACTAAACATTGTACTTTTTTTATGTGAATTTATTTTTTGCTCACGCTTGAAGCCAGGCTAGCTCAGTCGGTAGAGCACGAGACTCTTAATCTCGGGGTCGAGGGTTCGAGCCCCATGTTGGGCGCTATAGTTTTATTATTATTTAGGATGCTTTTTAAATATATGAATCTCTGTATACTTCTCTTCTGGATATAAAATACTACATGCCTAAATTAAAGACTGCATTAAATTTTTGCTGCTACTGCTACTTAATCTCTGGAAATTTTTCAACAATATTTAATCATCTAAATTATTTTTTATGTTTGTGGAACTAAACATTGTAATTTTTTTAATGTGAATTTATTTTTTGTTCACGCTTGAAGCCCGGCTAGCTCAGTCGGTAGAGCACGAGACTCTTAATCTCGGGGTCCTGGGTTCGAGCCCCACATTGGGCGCTATAGTTTTTTTATTATTTGGGATGCTTTTTAAATATATGAATCTCTGTATACTTCTCTTCTGGATATAAAATACTACAAGCCTAAATTAAAGACTGCATTAAATTTTTGCTGCTACTGCTACTTAATCTCTAGCCATTTTTCAACAATATTTGATCATCTAAATTATTTTTTATGTTTGTGGAACTAAACATTATACTTTTTTTATGAGAATTTATTTTTTGTTCACGCTTGAAGCCCGGCTAGCTCAGTCGGTAGAGCACGAAACTCTTAATCTCGGGGTCGTGGGTTCGAGCCCCACGTTGGGCGCTATAGTTTTTTTATCATTTAGGATGCTTTTTAAATATATGAATCTCTGTATACTTCTCTTCTGGATATAAAATACTGCAAGCCTAAATTAAAGACAGCATTAAATTTTTGCTGCTACTGCTACCTAATCTCTAGCCATTTTTCAACAACATTTAATCATCTAAATTTTTTTTTATGTTTGTGGAACTAAACATTGTACTTTTTTTATGTGAATTTATTTTTTGTTCACGCTTGAAGCCCGGCTAGCTCAGTCGGTAGAGCACGAGACTCTTAATCTCGATTTCGTGGGGTCGAGCCCCACATTGGGCGCTATAGTTTTTTTATTATTTGGGATGCTTTTTAAATATATGAATCTCTGTATACTTCTCTTCTGGATATAAAATACTACAAGCCTAAATTAAAGACTGCTTTAAATTTTTGCTGCTACTGCTACTTAATCTCTAGCCATTTTTCAACAATATTTAATCATCTAAATTATTTTTTATGTTTGTGGAACTAAACATTGTACTTTTTTTATGAGAATTTATTTTTTGTTCACCCTTGAAGCCCGGCTAGCTCAGTCGGTAGAGCACGTGACTCTTAATCTCGGGGTCGTGGGTTCGAGCCCCACGTTGGGCGCTATAGTTTTATTATTTAGGATGCTTTTTAAATATATGAATCTCTGTATACTTCTCTTCTGGATATGAAATACTACAAGCATAAATTAAAGACTGCATTAAATTTTTGCTGCTACTGCTACTTAATCTCTAGCAATTTTTCAACAATATTTAATCATCTAAATTATTTTTTATGTTTGTGGAACTAACCATTGTACTTTTTTTATGTGAATTTATTTTTTGTTCACGCTTGAAGCCCGGCTAGCTCTGTCGGTAGAGCACGAGACTCTTAATCTCGGGGTCGTGGGTTCGAGCCCCACGTTGGGCGCTATAGTTTTTTTATTATTTTGAATGCTTTTTAAATATATGAATCTCTGTATACTTCTCTTCTGGATATAAAATACTACAAGCCTAAATTAAAGACTGCATAAAATTTTTGCTGCTACTGTTACTTAATCTCTAGCCATTTTTCAACAATATTTAATCATCTAAATTATTTTTTATGTTTGTGGAACTAAACATTGTACTTTTTTATGAGAATTTATATTTTGTTCACGCTTGAAGAACGGCTAGCTCAGTCGGTAGAGCACGAGACTCTTAATCCCGGGGTCGTGGGTTCGAGCCCCACATTGGGCGCTATAGTTTTTTTATCATTTAGGATGCTTTTTAAATATATGAATCTCTGTATACTTCTCTTCTGGATATAAAATACTACAAGCCTAAATTAAAGACTGCATTAAATTTTTGCTGCTACTGCTACTTCTCTAGCCATTTTTCAACAATATTGAATCATCTAAATTATTTTTTATGTTTGTGGAACTAAACATTGTTCTTTTTTTATGAGAATTTATTTTTTGTTCACGCTTGAAGCCCGGCTAGCTCAGTCGGTAGAGCACGAGACTCTTAATCTCAGGGGTCGTGGGTTCGAGCCCTACGTTGGGCGCTATAGTTTTTTTATCATTTAGGATGCTTTTTAAATATATGAATCTCTGTATACTTCTCTTCTGGATATAAAATACTACAAGCCTAAATTAAAGACTGCATTAAATTTTTGCTGCTACTGCTACTTCTCTAGCCATTTTCAACAATATTTAATCATCTAAATTATTTTTTATGTTTGTGGAACTAAACATTGTACTTTTTTTTATGTGAATTTATTTTTTGTTCACGCTTGAAGCCCGGCTAGCTCAGTCGGTAGAGCACGAGACTCTTAATCTCGGGGTCGTGGGTTCGAGCCCCACGTTGGGCGCTATTGTTTTTTTATTATTTAGGATGCTTTTTAAATATATGAATCTCTGTATACTTCTCTTCTGGATATAAAATACTACAAGTCTAAGTTAAAGACAGCATTAAATTTTTGCTGCTACTGCTACTTAATCTCTAGCCATTTTTCAACAATATTTAATCATCTAAATTATTTTTTATGTTTGTGGAACTAAACATTGTACTTTTTTTATGTGAATTTATTTTTTGCTCACGCTTGAAGCCAGGCTAGCTCAGTCGGTAGAGCACGAGACTCTTAATCTCGGGGTCGAGGGTTCGAGCCCCATGTTGGGCGCTATAGTTTTATTATTATTTAGGATGCTTTTTAAATATATGAATCTCTGTATACTTCTCTTCTGGATATAAAATACTACATGCCTAAATTAAAGACTGCATTAAATTTTTGCTGCTACTGTTACTTAATCTCTGGAAATTTTTCAACAATATTTAATCATCTAAATTATTTTTTATGTTTGTGGAACTAAACATTGTAATTTTTTTAATGTGAATTTTTTTTTTGTTCACGCTTGAAGCCCGGCTAGCTCAGTCGGTAGAGCACGAGACTCTTAATCTCGGGGTCCTGGGTTCGAGCCCCACATTGGGCGCTATAGTTTTTTTATTATTTGGGATGCTTTTTAAATATATGAATCTCTGTATACTTCTCTTCTGGATATAAAATACTACAAGCCTAAATTAAAGACTGCATTAAATTTTTGCTGCTACTGCTACTTAATCTCTAGCCATTTTTCAACAATATTTGATCATCTAAATTATTTTTTATGTTTGTGGAACTAAACATTATACTTTTTTTATGAGAATTTATTTTTTGTTCACGCTTGAAGCCCGGCTAGCTCAGTCGGTAGAGCACGAAACTCTTAATCTCGGGGTCGTGGGTTCGAGCCCCACGTTGGGCGCTATAGTTTTTTTATCATTTAGGATGCTTTTTAAATATATGAATCTCTGTATACTTCTCTTCTGGATATAAAATACTGCAAGCCTAAATTAAAGACAGCATTAAATTTTTGCTGCTACTGCTACCTAATCTCTAGCCATTTTTCAACAACATTTAATCATCTAAATTTTTTTTTATGTTTGTGGAACTAAACATTGTACTTTTTTTATGTGAATTTATTTTTTGTTCACGCTTGAAGCCCGGCTAGCTCAGTCGGTAGAGCACGAGACTCTTAATCTCGATTTCGTGGGGTCGAGCCCCACATTGGGCGCTATAGTTTTTTTATTATTTGGGATGCTTTTTAAATATATGAATCTCTGTATACTTCTCTTCTGGATATAAAATACTACAAGCCTAAATTAAAGACTGCTTTAAATTTTTGCTGCTACTGCTACTTAATCTCTAGCCATTTTTCAACAATATTTAATCATCTAAATTATTTTTTATGTTTGTGGAACTAAACATTGTACTTTTTTTATGAGAATTTATTTTTTGTTCACCCTTGAAGCCCGGCTAGCTCAGTCGGTAGAGCACGTGACTCTTAATCTCGGGGTCGTGGGTTCGAGCCCCACGTTGGGCGCTATAGTTTTATTATTTAGGATGCTTTTTAAATATATGAATCTCTGTATACTTCTCTTCTGGATATGAAATACTACAAGCATAAATTAAAGACTGCATTAAATTTTTGCTGCTACTGCTACTTAATCTCTAGCAATTTTTCAACAATATTTAATCATCTAAATTATTTTTTATGTTTGTGGAACTAACCATTGTACTTTTTTTATGTGAATTTATTTTTTGTTCACGCTTGAAGCCCGGCTAGCTCTGTCGGTAGAGCACGAGACTCTTAATCTCGGGGTCGTGGGTTCGAGCCCCACGTTGGGCGCTATAGTTTTTTTATTATTTTGAATGCTTTTTAAATATATGAATCTCTGTATACTTCTCTTCTGGATATAAAATACTACAAGCCTAAATTAAAGACTGCATAAAATTTTTGCTGCTACTGTTACTTAATCTCTAGCCATTTTTCAACAATATTTAATCATCTAAATTATTTTTTATGTTTGTGGAACTAAACATTGTACTTTTTTATGAGAATTTATATTTTGTTCACGCTTGAAGAACGGCTAGCTCAGTCGGTAGAGCACGAGACTCTTAATCCCGGGGTCGTGGGTTCGAGCCCCACATTGGGCGCTATAGTTTTTTTATCATTTAGGATGCTTTTTAAATATATGAATCTCTGTATACTTCTCTTCTGGATATAAAATACTACAAGCCTAAATTAAAGACTGCATTAAATTTTTGCTGCTACTGCTACTTCTCTAGCCATTTTTCAACAATATTTAATCATCTAAATTATTTTTTATGTTTGTGGAACTAAACATTGTACTTTTTTTTATGTGAATTTATTTTTTGTTCACGCTTGAAGCCCGGCTAGCTCAATCGGTAGAGCACGAGACTCTTAATCTCGGGGTCGTGGGTTCGAGCCCCACGTTGGGCGCTATTGTTTTTTTATTATTTAGGAAGCTTTTTAAATATATGAATCTCTGTATACTTCTCTTCTGGATATAAAATACTACAAGCCTAAATTAAAGACTGCATTAAATTTTTGCTGCTACTGCTACTTAATCTCTAGCCATGTTTCAGCAATATTTAATCATCTAAATTATTTTTTATGTTTGTGGAACTAAACATTGTACTTTTTTTATGAGAATTTATTTTTTGTTCACGCTTGAAGCCCGGCTAGCTCAGTCGGTAGAGCACGAGACTCTTAATCTCAGGGGTCGTGGGTTCGAGCCCCACGTTGGGCGCTATAGTTTTATTATTATTTAGGATGCTTTTTAAATATATGAATCTCTGTATACTTCTCTTCTGGATATGAAATACTACAAGCCTAAATTAAAGACTGCATTAAATTTTTGCTGCTGCTGCTGCTGCTACTTAATCTCTAGCCATTTTTCAACAATATTTAATCATCTAAATTATTTTTTATGTTTGTGGAACTAACCATTGTACTTTTTTTATGTGAATTTATTTTTTGTTCATGCTTGAAGCCCGGCTAGCTCAGTCGGTAGAGCACGAGACTCTTAATCTCGGGGTCGTGGGTTCGAGCCCACGTTGGGCGCTATAGTTTTATTATTATTTAGGATGCTTTTTAAATATATGAATCTCTGTATACTTCTCTTCTGGATATGAAATACTACAAGCCTAAATTAAAGACTGCATTAAATTTTTGCTGCTGCTGCTGCTACTTAATCTCTA
>NC_141759.1:31114466-31121966 GCF_982258835.1 Parasteatoda tepidariorum
ATTATTTTTTATGTTTGTGGAACTAAACATTGTTCTTTTTTTATGAGAATTTATTTTTTGTTCACGCTTGAAGCCCGGCTAGCTCAGTCGGTAGAGCACGAGACTCTTAATCTCAGGGGTCGTGGGTTCGAGCCCTACGTTGGGCGCTATAGTTTTTTTATCATTTAGGATGCTTTTTAAATATATGAATCTCTGTATACTTCTCTTCTGGATATAAAATACTACAAGCCTAAATTAAAGACTGCATTAAATTTTTGCTGCTACTGCTACTTCTCTAGCCATTTTCAACAATATTTAATCATCTAAATTATTTTTTATGTTTGTGGAACTAAACATTGTACTTTTTTTTATGTGAATTTATTTTTTGTTCACGCTTGAAGCCCGGCTAGCTCAGTCGGTAGAGCACGAGACTCTTAATCTCGGGGTCGTGGGTTCGAGCCCCACGTTGGGCGCTATTGTTTTTTTATTATTTAGGATGCTTTTTAAATATATGAATCTCTGTATACTTCTCTTCTGGATATAAAATACTACAAGCCTAAATTAAAGACTGCATTAAATTTTTGCTGCTACTGCTACTTAATCTCTAGAAATTTTTCAACAATATTTAATCATCTAAATTATTTTTTATGTTTGTGGAACTAAACATTGTACTTTTTTTATGTGAATTTATTTTTTGTTCACGCTTGAAGCCCGGCTAGCTCAGTCGGTAGAGCACGAGACTCTTAATGTCGGGGTCGTGGGTTCGAGCCCCACGTTGGGCGCTATAGTTTTTTTATTATTTGGGATGCTTTTTAAATATATGAATCTCTGTATACTTCTCTCCTGGAAATAAAATACTACAAGCCTAAATTAAAAACTGCATAAAATTTTTGCTGCTACTGTTACTTAATCTCTAGCCATTTTTCAACAATATTTAATCATCTAAATTATTTTTTATGTTTGTGGAACTAAACATTGTACTTTTTTTTATGAGAATTTATATTTTGTTCACGCCTGAAAAACGGCTAGCTCTGTCGGTAGAGCACGAGACTCTTAATATCGGGGTCGTGGTTTCGAGCCCCACGTTGGGCGCTATAGTTTTTTTATCATTTAGGATGCTTTTTAAATATATGAATCTCTGTATACTTCTCTTCTGGATATAAAATACTACAAGCCTAAATTAAAGACTGCGTTAAATTTTTGCTGCTACTGCTACTTCTCTAGCCATTTTTCAACAATATTTAATCATCTAAATTATTTTTTATGTTTGTGGAACTAAACATTGTACTTTTTTTTATGAGAATTTATTTTTTGTTCACGCTTGAAGCCCGGCTAGCTCAGTCGGTAGAGCACGAGACTCTTAATCTCGGGGTCGTGGGTTCGAGCCCCACGTTGGGCGCTATTGTTTTTTTATTATTTAGGATGCTTTTTAAATATATGAATCTCTGTATACTTCTCTTCTGGATATAAAATACTACAAGCCTAAATTAAAGACTGCATTAAATTTTTGCTGCTACTGCTACTTAATCTCTAGAAATTTTTCAACAATATTTAATCATCTAAATTATTTTTTATGTTTGTGGAACTAAACATTGTACTTTTTTTATGTGAATTTATTTTTTGTTCACGCTTGAAGCCCGGCTAGCTCAGTCGGTAGAGCACGAGACTCTTAATCTCGGGGTCGTGGGTTCGAGCCACACGTTGGGCGCTATAATTTTTTTATTATTTGGGATGCTTTTTAAATATATGAATCTCTGTATACTTCTCTTCTGGATATAAAATACTACAAGCCTAAATTAAAGACTGCATTAAATTTTTGCTGCTACTGCTACTTAATCTCTAGCCATTTTTCAACAATATTTAATCATCTAAATTATTTTTTATGTTTGTGGAACTAAACATTGTACTTTTTTTATGAGAATTTATTTTTTGTTCACGCTTGAAGCCCGGCTAGCTCAGTCGGTAGAGCACGTGACTCTTAATCTCGGGGTCGTGGGTTCGAGCCCCACGTTGGGCGCTATAGTTTTATTATTTAGGATGCTTTTTAAATATATGAATCTCTGTATACTTCTCTTCTGGATATGAAATACTACAAGCCTAAATTAAAGACTGCATTAAATTTTTGCTGCTGCTGCTGCTACTTAATCTCTAGCCATTTTTCAACAATATTTAATCATCTAAATTATTTTTTATGTTTGTGGAACTAACCATTGTACTTTTTTTATGTGAATTTATTTTTTGTTCACGCTTGAAGCCCGGCTAGCTCAGTCGGTAGAGCACGAGACTCTTAATCTCGGGGTCGTGGGTTCGAGCCCCACGTTGGGCGCTATAGTTTTTTTATTATTTGGGATGCTTTTTAAATATATGAATCTCTGTATATTTCTCTTCTGGAAATAAAATACTACAAGCCTAAATTAAAAACTGCATAAAATTTTTGCTGCTACTGTTACTTAATCTCTAGCCATTTTTCAACAATATTTAATCATCTAAATTATTTTTTATGTTTGTGGAACTAAACATTGTACTTTTTTTTATGAGAATTTATATTTTGTTCACGCCTGAAAAACGGCTAGCTCTGTCGGTAGAGCACGAGACTCTTAATCTCGGGGTCGTGGTTTCGAGCCCCACGTTGGGCGCTATAGATTTTTTATCATTTAGGATGCTTTTTAAATATATGAATCTCTGTATACTTCTCTTCTGGATATAAAATACTACAAGCCTAAATTAAAGACTGCATTAAATTTTTGCTGCTACTGCTACTTCTCTAGCCATTTTTCAACAATATTTAATCATCTAAATTATTTTTTATGTTTGTGGAACTAAACATTGTACTTTTTTTTATGTGAATTTATTTTTTGTTCACGCTTGAAGCCCGGCTAGCTCAGTCGGTAGAGCACGAGACTCTTAATCTCGGGGACGTGGGTTCGAGCCCCACGTTGGGCGCTATTGTTTTTTTATTATTTAGGATGCTTTTTAAATATATGAATCTCTGTATACTTCTCTTCTGGATATAAAATACTACAAGCCTAAATTAAAGACTGCATTAAATTTTTGCTGCTACTGCTACTTAATCTCTAGCCATTTTTCAACAATATTGAATCATCTAAATTATTTTTTATGTTTGTGGAACTAAACATTGTTCTTTTTTTATGAGAATTTATTTTTTGTTCACGCTTGAAGCCCGGCTAGCTCAGTCGGTAGAGCACGAGACTCTTAATCTCAGGGGTCGTGGGTTCGAGCCCTACGTTGGGCGCTATAGTTTTTTTATCATTTAGGATGCTTTTTAAATATATGAATCTCTGTATACTTCTCTTCTGGATATAAAATACTACAAGCCTAAATTAAAGACTGCATTAAATTTTTGCTGCTACTGCTACTTCTCTAGCCATTTTCAACAATATTTAATCATCTAAATTATTTTTTATGTTTGTGGAACTAAACATTGTACTTTTTTTTATGTGAATTTATTTTTTGTTCACGCTTGAAGCCCGGCTAGCTCAGTCGGTAGAGCACGAGACTCTTAATCTCGGGGTCGTGGGTTCGAGCCCCACGTTGGGCGCTATTGTTTTTTTATTATTTAGGATGCTTTTTAAATATATGAATCTCTGTATACTTCTCTTCTGGATATAAAATACTACAAGTCTAAGTTAAAGACAGCATTAAATTTTTGCTGCTACTGCTACTTAATCTCTAGCCATTTTTCAACAATATTTAATCATCTAAATTATTTTTTATGTTTGTGGAACTAAACATTGTACTTTTTTTATGTGAATTTATTTTTTGCTCACGCTTGAAGCCAGGCTAGCTCAGTCGGTAGAGCACGAGACTCTTAATCTCGGGGTCGAGGGTTCGAGCCCCATGTTGGGCGCTATAGTTTTATTATTATTTAGGATGCTTTTTAAATATATGAATCTCTGTATACTTCTCTTCTGGATATAAAATACTACATGCCTAAATTAAAGACTGCATTAAATTTTTGCTGCTACTGCTACTTAATCTCTGGAAATTTTTCAACAATATTTAATCATCTAAATTATTTTTTATGTTTGTGGAACTAAACATTGTAATTTTTTTAATGTGAATTTATTTTTTGTTCACGCTTGAAGCCCGGCTAGCTCAGTCGGTAGAGCACGAGACTCTTAATCTCGGGGTCCTGGGTTCGAGCCCCACATTGGGCGCTATAGTTTTTTTATTATTTGGGATGCTTTTTAAATATATGAATCTCTGTATACTTCTCTTCTGGATATAAAATACTACAAGCCTAAATTAAAGACTGCATTAAATTTTTGCTGCTACTGCTACTTAATCTCTAGCCATTTTTCAACAATATTTGATCATCTAAATTATTTTTTATGTTTGTGGAACTAAACATTATACTTTTTTTATGAGAATTTATTTTTTGTTCACGCTTGAAGCCCGGCTAGCTCAGTCGGTAGAGCACGAAACTCTTAATCTCGGGGTCGTGGGTTCGAGCCCCACGTTGGGCGCTATAGTTTTTTTATCATTTAGGATGCTTTTTAAATATATGAATCTCTGTATACTTCTCTTCTGGATATAAAATACTGCAAGCCTAAATTAAAGACAGCATTAAATTTTTGCTGCTACTGCTACCTAATCTCTAGCCATTTTTCAACAACATTTAATCATCTAAATTTTTTTTTATGTTTGTGGAACTAAACATTGTACTTTTTTTATGTGAATTTATTTTTTGTTCACGCTTGAAGCCCGGCTAGCTCAGTCGGTAGAGCACGAGACTCTTAATCTCGATTTCGTGGGGTCGAGCCCCACATTGGGCGCTATAGTTTTTTTATTATTTGGGATGCTTTTTAAATATATGAATCTCTGTATACTTCTCTTCTGGATATAAAATACTACAAGCCTAAATTAAAGACTGCTTTAAATTTTTGCTGCTACTGCTACTTAATCTCTAGCCATTTTTCAACAATATTTAATCATCTAAATTATTTTTTATGTTTGTGGAACTAAACATTGTACTTTTTTTATGAGAATTTATTTTTTGTTCACCCTTGAAGCCCGGCTAGCTCAGTCGGTAGAGCACGTGAATCTTAATCTCGGGGTCGTGGGTTCGAGCCCCACGTTGGGCGCTATAGTTTTATTATTTAGGATGCTTTTTAAATATATGAATCTCTGTATACTTCTCTTCTGGATATGAAATACTACAAGCATAAATTAAAGACTGCATTAAATTTTTGCTGCTACTGCTACTTAATCTCTAGCAATTTTTCAACAATATTTAATCATCTAAATTATTTTTTATGTTTGTGGAACTAACCATTGTACTTTTTTTATGTGAATTTATTTTTTGTTCACGCTTGAAGCCCGGCTAGCTCTGTCGGTAGAGCACGAGACTCTTAATCTCGGGGTCGTGGGTTCGAGCCCCACGTTGGGCGCTATAGTTTTTTTATTATTTTGAATGCTTTTTAAATATATGAATCTCTGTATACTTCTCTTCTGGATATAAAATACTACAAGCCTAAATTAAAGACTGCATAAAATTTTTGCTGCTACTGTTACTTAATCTCTAGCCATTTTTCAACAATATTTAATCATCTAAATTATTTTTTATGTTTGTGGAACTAAACATTGTACTTTTTTATGAGAATTTATATTTTGTTCACGCTTGAAGAACGGCTAGCTCAGTCGGTAGAGCACGAGACTCTTAATCCCGGGGTCGTGGGTTCGAGCCCCACATTGGGCGCTATAGTTTTTTTATCATTTAGGATGCTTTTTAAATATATGAATCTCTGTATACTTCTCTTCTGGATATAAAATACTACAAGCCTAAATTAAAGACTGCATTAAATTTTTGCTGCTACTGCTACTTCTCTAGCCATTTTTCAACAATATTTAATCATCTAAATTATTTTTTATGTTTGTGGAACTAAACATTGTACTTTTTTTTATGTGAATTTATTTTTTGTTCACGCTTGAAGCCCGGCTAGCTCAATCGGTAGAGCACGAGACTCTTAATCTCGGGGTCGTGGGTTCGAGCCCCACGTTGGGCGCTATTGTTTTTTTATTATTTAGGATGCTTTTTAAATATATGAATCTCTGTATACTTCTCTTCTGGATATAAAATACTACAAGCCTAAATTAAACACTGCATTAAATTTTTGCTGCTACTGCTACTTAATCTCTAGCCATGTTTCAGCAATATTTAATCATCTAAATTATTTTTTATGTTTGTGGAACTAAACATTGTACTTTTTTTATGAGAATTTATTTTTTGTTCACGCTTGAAGCCCGGCTAGCTCAGTCGGTAGAGCACGAGACTCTTAATCTCAGGGGTCGTGGGTTCGAGCCCCACGTTGGGCGCTATAGTTTTTTTATCATTTAGGATGCTTTTTAAATATATGAATCTCTGTATACTTCTCTTCTGGATATAAAATACTACAAGCCTAAATTAAAGACTGCATTAAATTTTTGCTGCTACTGCTACTTCTCTAGCCATTTTTCAACAATATTTAATCATCTAAATTATTTTTTATGTTTGTGGAACTAAACATTGTACTTTTTATTATGTGAATTTATTTTTTGTTCACGCTTGAAGCCCGGCTAGCTCAGTCGGTAGAGCACGAGACTCTTAATCTCGGGGTCGTGGGTTCGAGCCCACGTTGGGCGCTATAGTTTTATTAATATTTAGGATGCTTTTTAAATATATGAATCTCTGTATACTTCTCTTCTGGATATAAAATACTACAAGCCTAAATTAAAGACTGCATTAAATTTTTGCTGCTACTGCTACTTAATCTCTAGAAATTTTTCAACAATATTTAATCATCTAAATTATTTTTTATGTTTGTGGAACTAAACATTGTACTTTTTTTATGTGAATTTATTTTTTGTTCGCGCTTGAAGCCCGGCTATCTCAGTCGGTAGAGCACGAGACTCTTAATCTCGGGGTCGTGGGTTCGAGCCCCACATTGGGCGCTATAGTTTTTTTATTATTTGGGATGCTTTTTAAATATATGAATCTCTGTATACTTCTCTTCTGGATATAAAATACTACAAGCCTAAATTAAAGACTGCATTAAATTTTTGCTGCTACTGCTACTTCTCTAGCCATTTTTCAACAATATTTAATCATCTAAATTATTTTTTATGTTTGTGGAACTAAACATTGTACTTTTTTTTATGTTAATTTATTTTTTGTTCGCGCTTGAAGCCCGGCTAGCTCAGTCGGTAGAGCACGAGACTCTTAATCTCGGGATCGTGGGTTCGAGCCCCACGTTGGGCGCTATTGTTTTTTTATTATTTAGGATGCTCATTAAATATATGAATCTCTGTATACTTCTCTTCTGGATATAAAATACTACAAGTCTAAATTAAAGACAGCATTAAATTTTTGCTGCTACTGCTACTTAATCTCTAGCCATTTTTCAACAATATTTAATCATCTAAATTATTTTTTATGTTTGTGGAACTAAACATTGTACTTTTTTTATGTGAATTTATTTTTTGATCACGCTTGAAGCCCGGCTAGCTCAGTCGGTAGAGCAC